>NW_027508184.1:142500-145000 GCF_051348905.1 Ranitomeya variabilis | reverse complement strand
TTTTCAGTTTTCCACCCAGCAGACCCAAACTTCACCCCCACTTAGGTCACTGTCTAGGGGCGCCTTACGACATATTGACGCCCCTTTAGGGTGGAAGTAGGGGAAATGGGTGATTTTTACACAAAATCGGAAATTTCTCAAAATTTTTCTAAGTGTCAAGGACTCTTCCAGAAAATCTCCCCCAGGCTCCTGGAAGCGTCCCCGGTACACCTCTGGCGGCTGCCCCCGCCTGGAAGTCCGACACACGCCTGAAATTTTCAAAGTATGAAAATACGCATTTTCATCCAAAAATTCAACTTTCCCCCCGTGCACCGCAAACTTCACCCCCACTTAGGTCACTGCCTTGGGGTGCCTTACAACATATTGACGCCCCCCTGGGGTGGAAGTAGGGGAAATGTGACATTTTTCACAAAATCGAGATTTTCTCAAAATTTTTCTAAGTGTCAAGGACTCTTCCAGAAAATCTCCCCCAGGCTCCTGGAAGCGTCCCCGGTACACCTCTGGCGGCTGCCCCCGCCTGGAAGTCCGACACACGCCTGAAATTTTCAAAGTATGAAAATACGCATTTTCATCCAAAAATTCAACTTTCCCCCCGTGCACCGCAAACTTCACCCCCACTTAGGTCACTGCCTTGGGGTGCCTTACAACATATTGACGCCCCCCTGGGGTGGAAGTAGGGGAAATGTGACATTTTTCACAAAATCGAGATTTTCTCAAAATTTTTCTAAGTGTCAAGGACTCTTCCAGAAAATCTCCCCCAGGCTCCTGGAAGCGTCCCCGGTACACCTCTGGCGGCTGCCCCCGCCTGGAAGTCCGACACACGCCTGAAATTTTCAAAGTATGAAAATACGCATTTTCATCCAAAAATTCAACTTTCCCCCCGTGCACCGCAAACTTCACCCCCACTTAGGTCACTGCCTTGGGGTGCCTTACAACATATTGACGCCCCCCTGGGGTGGAAGTAGGGGAAATGTGACATTTTTCACAAAATCGAGATTTTCTCAAAATTTTTCTAAGTGTCAAGGACTCTTCCAGAAAATCTCCCCCAGGCTCCTGGAAGCGTCCCCGGTACACCTCTGGCGGCTGCCCCCGCCTGGAAGTCCGACACACGCCTGAAATTTTCAAAGTATGAAAATACGCATTTTCATCCAAAAATTCAACTTTCCCCCCGTGCACCGCAAACTTCACCCCCACTTAGGTCACTGCCTTGGGGTGCCTTACAACATATTGACGCCCCCCTGGGGTGGAAGTAGGGGAAATGTGACATTTTTTCACAAAATCGAGATTTTCTCAAAATATTTCTAAGTCCCAAGGACACTTTCAGAAAATCTTCCCCAGGCTCCTGGAAGCGTCCCCGGTACGCCTCCGGCGGCTGCCCCCGCCTGGAAGTCTGACACACGCCTGAAATTTTCAAAGTATGAAAATACGCATTTTCATCCAAAAATTCGACTTTCCGCCCGTGCACCGCAAAATTCACCCTCATTTAGGTCACTGCCCTGGGGTGCTTTACAACATATTGACGCCCCCCTGGGGTGGAAGTAGGGGAAATGTGACATTTTTCACAAAATCGGAAATTTCTCAAAATTTTTCTAAGTCCCAAGGACACTTTCAGAAAATCTTCCCCAGGCTCCTGGAAGCGTCCTCGGTACGCCTCCGGCGGCTGCCCCCGCCTGGAAGTCTGACACACGCCTGAAATTTTCAAAGTATGAAAATAATGCATTTTCATCCAAAATTCGACTTTCCGCCCGTGCCCCGCAAACTTTACCCACAGTTAGGTCACTGTCCTGGGGTACCTCACAACATATTGACGCCCCCCTGGGGTGGAAGTAGGGGAAATGTGACATTTTTTCACAAAATCGAGATTTTCTCAAAATATTTCTAAGTCCCAAGGACACTTTCAGAAAATCTTCCCCAGGCTCCTGGAAGCGTCCTCGGTACGCCTCCAGCGGCTGCCCCCGCCTGGAAGTCTGACACACGCCTGGAATTTTCAAAGTATGAAAATAATGCATTTTCATCCAAAATTCGACTTTCCGCCCGTGCCCCGCAAACTTTACCCACAGTTAGGTCACTGTCCTGGGGTACCTCACAACATATTGACGCCCCCCTGTGGTGGAAGTAGGGGAAATGTGACATTTTTCACAAAATCGAGATTTTCTCAAAATATTTCTAAGTCCCAAGGACACTTTCATGAAATCTTCCCCAGGCTCCTGGAAGCGTCCCCGGTACGCCTCTGGCGGCTGCCCCCGCCTGGAAGTCCGACACACGCCTGAAATTTTCAAAGTATGAAAATACGCATTTTCATCCAAAAATTCAACTTTCCCCCCGTGCACCGCAAACTTCACCCGCATTTAGGTCACTGCCCTGGGGTGCTTTACAACATATTGACGCCCCCCTGTGGTGGAAGTAGGGGAAATGTGACATTTTTTCACAAAATCGAGATTTTCTCAAAATATTTCTAAGTCCCAAGGACACTTTCAGAAAATCTTCCCCAGGCTCCTGG
>NW_027508184.1:127500-132500 GCF_051348905.1 Ranitomeya variabilis | reverse complement strand
AGGACGCCACGGCCGCCCTGCCTCGTGACCCACCGCTCCCGGGGCGACGCACTGAGTCGCTGCTGGGGAGAGGGGCCAGGGCGTGGGGGGGCCTGTGCGGCGCCGCCGTCTGGCTTAGACCTGCCTCCACCGCGGGGGGTCCTCGACCCACCGGCGGACGGGCGCGAGGAGTGGGAGAGGGGGGCTGGCCGTCGGGGTCCGCCGCGGCTCCGGCACAAGCCCCAGCGACCCGGAGGTCAAGCGCGGGGCATGGTCGGCCTGGCCGTGTCGGCGTCGCCCTCCGGCGTAGTCCCTTGTCCCGGGCTCTTGCCCGTAACCTCAAAGGTGACCGACCGAGCGGCGTCTCCCCCCGAAGCCGTGTCTCGACTGTTGAGAACAGACGAAGTCCGGTGCGGCAATACGCCGGGTACTCCCTTCGCCAAACTCGTGCCCCCCTTCGATTCGTCTTTCCTTCTCCATCCTCCCTTCTCGCTCCGGGGCGTCCGCTTGGTCTCTCTCTCTCGCTCTCCCTCTCGCTCTCGCGCTCCCTGCCGAGCCGCCTCGGAGGACGGCGGACGAGGGGAAGGCGACGGCGTTCGGCCGCGGGGCACACCGCACGGTGAGAACCCACTCGCCCGCCTCCCCGCACGTCTGTCATCCCCCCACTATCGTAGGGGCTCGGGAAAAGACTGGAAAACGCGGAGCTCGGCGGTGGCGTGGAAGCGCCACCCACCGCCGCCGCTCTCGCCGATGCCCACCGCGGAGGCCGCCCTTCGGACGCTGGGGTGCGGCGCGGGCCTCCGCGGACGAGCTGCGCATCTGGAAGTCAAAGGGCCGCCCTCGGAGAAGATCGTTGTGCTGCCCCGCGCGGGGAGCGATTCGGACGGCGGGCCCCCACGCCGAGGTGGGTGGGCGCCCCTCCGTTCGCCCGTGCGGGTCGTCGGACCGCTGCCGTACCACGGTTCGGGTCAAACTCCCCACAGCTCGGCCGCCTCCGTCCGTAGACGGGAGGGCGACCGCCGGCGTGCGCGCCCAAGGACGAGTGCCTGAAACCCGGGGGGGGGTAACAGAGGAAGGAGACCGCCCGCCGTAAACCGACGCGGGCTCCAAAGCCCGGGCCGAGCGAGCGGCACCACCTCCCCACCCGGGAGCGCTGAGCCAGATCGATCGGAAGAAAGGGCAGGGGCTCGGGTGGAACCCCTGCCTCCGTTCTTCCCCTCGGGGGAGACGGGGAAGAAACGTGCCCCTGGAGTCCTGGAAGCGAGTGTCCGGCGCGCTCCGGGCGCCCTCGAGACGGAAGCCGGGTCGCGGTGCGATTCTCTCATAGGTCTCCCCGTTGGCGCGGAAGCGGGAGACATCCGACACAGAGAAACGCCGAGCCCGCTCCGAGGGGACAAAGTCAGAAGGAGCGATCCGCCCTCCCAGAGCCCTCCTGCGGACGAGGACTCTGGATCTGCCCCCCTTCTGACGACCGTCGCCCTCAGAGGACAGGAACCCACGTGGGGAGGGTCCGTTCGGGCTCGGGCGACCCAGGAAACGCGTCTCGGACTCGGGACGGACAACCGGCAAAAGTCCCCCTGGAGCCGCGGAAGCCTGGTCTCGGCGCGAGTGCGAACTTCCATGCAAAAGGGGGGTACTCGCCAAACCGCCTACCCGAGTCGAGGAACCACGAAAACAACGGATTTTGGTCGGGGCCGAGAGGTACCTCTCTCTCCTATATCCTGCAGCTGGTGTGCAAAACTGGGTATTTGCATGGTGAGACACCGACCCCCACTTTAAGGGAACAAAGTCAAAAAGTGTCCGACCTCCTGGAGCCGTGCGGCGGATCCGGCGGCCAGAAATTTCCTCATTCCGGTTCTATTTTTTTTTTTTTCGAATTTGCGAAATTTGGAGGCCAGGCGGCGTAGCTGGGACCTGGACTAGCTCGAAACACCCTGAACCGGTGAGCGGAATCGATTTCCCAAAGTTCTACGGCTCCCGGAAGCCAAAAACAGCTCGCCGGAAAATTTCAAAGTCCCAAGGACTCTTTCTTGAAAATCAATCCGGGGGCCATGGAAGTGTCCTCGGTACAACCTCAGAGCTTTCCCCCGCCTGGAAGTCTGACAGCGGTCTGACGTTTTTCAAAGTTTTGAGCTCTCTGTTTGTTCTCAAAGTCACAAAATCGCTTTTTTTCAGTTTTCCACCCAGCAGACCCAAACTTCACCCCCACTTAGGTCACTGTCTAGGGGCGCCTTACGACATATTGACGCCCCTTTAGGGTGGAAGTAGGGGAAATGGGTGATTTTTACACAAAATCGGAAATTTCTCAAAATTTTTCTAAGTGTCAAGGACTCTTCCAGAAAATCTCCCCCAGGCTCCTGGAAGCGTCCCCGGTACACCTCTGGCGGCTGCCCCCGCCTGGAAGTCCGACACACGCCTGAAATTTTCAAAGTATGAAAATACGCATTTTCATCCAAAAATTCAACTTTCCCCCCGTGCACCGCAAACTTCACCCCCACTTAGGTCACTGCCTTGGGGTGCCTTACAACATATTGACGCCCCCCTGGGGTGGAAGTAGGGGAAATGTGACATTTTTCACAAAATCGAGATTTTCTCAAAATTTTTCTAAGTGTCAAGGACTCTTCCAGAAAATCTCCCCCAGGCTCCTGGAAGCGTCCCCGGTACACCTCTGGCGGCTGCCCCCGCCTGGAAGTCCGACACACGCCTGAAATTTTCAAAGTATGAAAATACGCATTTTCATCCAAAAATTCAACTTTCCCCCCGTGCACCGCAAACTTCACCCCCACTTAGGTCACTGCCTTGGGGTGCCTTACAACATATTGACGCCCCCCTGGGGTGGAAGTAGGGGAAATGTGACATTTTTCACAAAATCGAGATTTTCTCAAAATTTTTCTAAGTGTCAAGGACTCTTCCAGAAAATCTCCCCCAGGCTCCTGGAAGCGTCCCCGGTACACCTCTGGCGGCTGCCCCCGCCTGGAAGTCCGACACACGCCTGAAATTTTCAAAGTATGAAAATACGCATTTTCATCCAAAAATTCAACTTTCCCCCCGTGCACCGCAAACTTCACCCCCACTTAGGTCACTGCCTTGGGGTGCCTTACAACATATTGACGCCCCCCTGGGGTGGAAGTAGGGGAAATGTGACATTTTTCACAAAATCGAGATTTTCTCAAAATTTTTCTAAGTGTCAAGGACTCTTCCAGAAAATCTCCCCCAGGCTCCTGGAAGCGTCCCCGGTACACCTCTGGCGGCTGCCCCCGCCTGGAAGTCCGACACACGCCTGAAATTTTCAAAGTATGAAAATACGCATTTTCATCCAAAAATTCAACTTTCCCCCCGTGCACCGCAAACTTCACCCCCACTTAGGTCACTGCCTTGGGGTGCCTTACAACATATTGACGCCCCCCTGGGGTGGAAGTAGGGGAAATGTGACATTTTTTCACAAAATCGAGATTTTCTCAAAATATTTCTAAGTCCCAAGGACACTTTCAGAAAATCTTCCCCAGGCTCCTGGAAGCGTCCCCGGTACGCCTCCGGCGGCTGCCCCCGCCTGGAAGTCTGACACACGCCTGAAATTTTCAAAGTATGAAAATACGCATTTTCATCCAAAAATTCGACTTTCCGCCCGTGCACCGCAAAATTCACCCTCATTTAGGTCACTGCCCTGGGGTGCTTTACAACATATTGACGCCCCCCTGGGGTGGAAGTAGGGGAAATGTGACATTTTTCACAAAATCGGAAATTTCTCAAAATTTTTCTAAGTCCCAAGGACACTTTCAGAAAATCTTCCCCAGGCTCCTGGAAGCGTCCTCGGTACGCCTCCGGCGGCTGCCCCCGCCTGGAAGTCTGACACACGCCTGAAATTTTCAAAGTATGAAAATAATGCATTTTCATCCAAAATTCGACTTTCCGCCCGTGCCCCGCAAACTTTACCCACAGTTAGGTCACTGTCCTGGGGTACCTCACAACATATTGACGCCCCCCTGGGGTGGAAGTAGGGGAAATGTGACATTTTTTCACAAAATCGAGATTTTCTCAAAATATTTCTAAGTCCCAAGGACACTTTCAGAAAATCTTCCCCAGGCTCCTGGAAGCGTCCTCGGTACGCCTCCAGCGGCTGCCCCCGCCTGGAAGTCTGACACACGCCTGGAATTTTCAAAGTATGAAAATAATGCATTTTCATCCAAAATTCGACTTTCCGCCCGTGCCCCGCAAACTTTACCCACAGTTAGGTCACTGTCCTGGGGTACCTCACAACATATTGACGCCCCCCTGTGGTGGAAGTAGGGGAAATGTGACATTTTTCACAAAATCGAGATTTTCTCAAAATATTTCTAAGTCCCAAGGACACTTTCATGAAATCTTCCCCAGGCTCCTGGAAGCGTCCCCGGTACGCCTCTGGCGGCTGCCCCCGCCTGGAAGTCCGACACACGCCTGAAATTTTCAAAGTATGAAAATACGCATTTTCATCCAAAAATTCAACTTTCCCCCCGTGCACCGCAAACTTCACCCGCATTTAGGTCACTGCCCTGGGGTGCTTTACAACATATTGACGCCCCCCTGTGGTGGAAGTAGGGGAAATGTGACATTTTTTCACAAAATCGAGATTTTCTCAAAATATTTCTAAGTCCCAAGGACACTTTCAGAAAATCTTCCCCAGGCTCCTGGAAGCGTCCCCGGTACGCCTCTGGCGGCTGCCCCCGCCTGGAAGTCCGACACACGCCTGAAATTTTCAAAGTATGAAAATACGCATTTTCATCCAAAAATTCAACTTTCCCCCCGTGCACCGCAAACTTTACCCGCATTTAGGTCACTGCCCTTGGGTGCTTTACAACATATTGACGCCCCCCCTGTGGTGGTAGTAGGGGAAATGTGACATTTTTCACAAAATCGAGATTTTCTAAAAATTGCACTAAGTCCCAAGGACTCTTCCAGAAAATCTTCCCCGGGCTCCTGGAAGCGTCCCAGGTACACCTCCGGCGGCTGCCCCCGCCTGGAAGTCTGACACACGCCTGAAATTT
>NW_027508184.1:112500-117500 GCF_051348905.1 Ranitomeya variabilis | reverse complement strand
AGCCGTGTCTCGACTGTTGAGAACAGACGAAGTCCGGTGCGGCAATACGCCGGGTACTCCCTTCGCCAAACTCGTGCCCCCCTTCGATTCGTCTTTCCTTCTCCATCCTCCCTTCTCGCTCCGGGGCGTCCGCTTGGTCTCTCTCTCTCGCTCTCCCTCTCGCTCTCGCGCTCCCTGCCGAGCCGCCTCGGAGGACGGCGGACGAGGGGAAGGCGACGGCGTTCGGCCGCGGGGCACACCGCACGGTGAGAACCCACTCGCCCGCCTCCCCGCACGTCTGTCATCCCCCCACTATCGTAGGGGCTCGGGAAAAGACTGGAAAACGCGGAGCTCGGCGGTGGCGTGGAAGCGCCACCCACCGCCGCCGCTCTCGCCGATGCCCACCGCGGAGGCCGCCCTTCGGACGCTGGGGTGCGGCGCGGGCCTCCGCGGACGAGCTGCGCATCTGGAAGTCAAAGGGCCGCCCTCGGAGAAGATCGTTGTGCTGCCCCGCGCGGGGAGCGATTCGGACGGCGGGCCCCCACGCCGAGGTGGGTGGGCGCCCCTCCGTTCGCCCGTGCGGGTCGTCGGACCGCTGCCGTACCACGGTTCGGGTCAAACTCCCCACAGCTCGGCCGCCTCCGTCCGTAGACGGGAGGGCGACCGCCGGCGTGCGCGCCCAAGGACGAGTGCCTGAAACCCGGGGGGGGGTAACAGAGGAAGGAGACCGCCCGCCGTAAACCGACGCGGGCTCCAAAGCCCGGGCCGAGCGAGCGGCACCACCTCCCCACCCGGGAGCGCTGAGCCAGATCGATCGGAAGAAAGGGCAGGGGCTCGGGTGGAACCCCTGCCTCCGTTCTTCCCCTCGGGGGAGACGGGGAAGAAACGTGCCCCTGGAGTCCTGGAAGCGAGTGTCCGGCGCGCTCCGGGCGCCCTCGAGACGGAAGCCGGGTCGCGGTGCGATTCTCTCATAGGTCTCCCCGTTGGCGCGGAAGCGGGAGACATCCGACACAGAGAAACGCCGAGCCCGCTCCGAGGGGACAAAGTCAGAAGGAGCGATCCGCCCTCCCAGAGCCCTCCTGCGGACGAGGACTCTGGATCTGCCCCCCTTCTGACGACCGTCGCCCTCAGAGGACAGGAACCCACGTGGGGAGGGTCCGTTCGGGCTCGGGCGACCCAGGAAACGCGTCTCGGACTCGGGACGGACAACCGGCAAAAGTCCCCCTGGAGCCGCGGAAGCCTGGTCTTGGCGCGAGTGCGAACTTCCATGCAAAAGGGGGGTACTCGCCAAACCGCCTACCCGAGTCGAGGAACCACGAAAACAACGGATTTTGGTCGGGGCCGAGAGGTACCTCTCTCTCCTATATCCTGCAGCTGGTGTGCAAAACTGGGTATTTGCATGGTGAGACACCGACCCCCACTTTAAGGGAACAAAGTCAAAAAGTGTCCGACCTCCTGGAGCCGTGCGGCGGATCCGGCGGCCAGAAATTTCCTCATTCCGGTTCTATTTTTTTTTTTTTCGAATTTGCGAAATTTGGAGGCCAGGCGGCGTAGCTGGGACCTGGACTAGCTCGAAACACCCTGAACCGGTGAGCGGAATCGATTTCCCAAAGTTCTACGGCTCCCGGAAGCCAAAAACAGCTCGCCGGAAAATTTCAAAGTCCCAAGGACTCTTTCTTGAAAATCAATCCGGGGGCCATGGAAGTGTCCTCGGTACAACCTCAGAGCTTTCCCCCGCCTGGAAGTCTGACAGCGGTCTGACGTTTTTCAAAGTTTTGAGCTCTCTGTTTGTTCTCAAAGTCACAAAATCGCTTTTTTTCAGTTTTCCACCCAGCAGACCCAAACTTCACCCCCACTTAGGTCACTGTCTAGGGGCGCCTTACGACATATTGACGCCCCTTTAGGGTGGAAGTAGGGGAAATGGGTGATTTTTACACAAAATCGGAAATTTCTCAAAATTTTTCTAAGTGTCAAGGACTCTTCCAGAAAATCTCCCCCAGGCTCCTGGAAGCGTCCCCGGTACACCTCTGGCGGCTGCCCCCGCCTGGAAGTCCGACACACGCCTGAAATTTTCAAAGTATGAAAATACGCATTTTCATCCAAAAATTCAACTTTCCCCCCGTGCACCGCAAACTTCACCCCCACTTAGGTCACTGCCTTGGGGTGCCTTACAACATATTGACGCCCCCCTGGGGTGGAAGTAGGGGAAATGTGACATTTTTCACAAAATCGAGATTTTCTCAAAATTTTTCTAAGTGTCAAGGACTCTTCCAGAAAATCTCCCCCAGGCTCCTGGAAGCGTCCCCGGTACACCTCTGGCGGCTGCCCCCGCCTGGAAGTCCGACACACGCCTGAAATTTTCAAAGTATGAAAATACGCATTTTCATCCAAAAATTCAACTTTCCCCCCGTGCACCGCAAACTTCACCCCCACTTAGGTCACTGCCTTGGGGTGCCTTACAACATATTGACGCCCCCCTGGGGTGGAAGTAGGGGAAATGTGACATTTTTCACAAAATCGAGATTTTCTCAAAATTTTTCTAAGTGTCAAGGACTCTTCCAGAAAATCTCCCCCAGGCTCCTGGAAGCGTCCCCGGTACACCTCTGGCGGCTGCCCCCGCCTGGAAGTCCGACACACGCCTGAAATTTTCAAAGTATGAAAATACGCATTTTCATCCAAAAATTCAACTTTCCCCCCGTGCACCGCAAACTTCACCCCCACTTAGGTCACTGCCTTGGGGTGCCTTACAACATATTGACGCCCCCCTGGGGTGGAAGTAGGGGAAATGTGACATTTTTCACAAAATCGAGATTTTCTCAAAATTTTTCTAAGTGTCAAGGACTCTTCCAGAAAATCTCCCCCAGGCTCCTGGAAGCGTCCCCGGTACACCTCTGGCGGCTGCCCCCGCCTGGAAGTCCGACACACGCCTGAAATTTTCAAAGTATGAAAATACGCATTTTCATCCAAAAATTCAACTTTCCCCCCGTGCACCGCAAACTTCACCCCCACTTAGGTCACTGCCTTGGGGTGCCTTACAACATATTGACGCCCCCCTGGGGTGGAAGTAGGGGAAATGTGACATTTTTTCACAAAATCGAGATTTTCTCAAAATATTTCTAAGTCCCAAGGACACTTTCAGAAAATCTTCCCCAGGCTCCTGGAAGCGTCCCCGGTACGCCTCCGGCGGCTGCCCCCGCCTGGAAGTCTGACACACGCCTGAAATTTTCAAAGTATGAAAATACGCATTTTCATCCAAAAATTCGACTTTCCGCCCGTGCACCGCAAAATTCACCCTCATTTAGGTCACTGCCCTGGGGTGCTTTACAACATATTGACGCCCCCCTGGGGTGGAAGTAGGGGAAATGTGACATTTTTCACAAAATCGGAAATTTCTCAAAATTTTTCTAAGTCCCAAGGACACTTTCAGAAAATCTTCCCCAGGCTCCTGGAAGCGTCCTCGGTACGCCTCCGGCGGCTGCCCCCGCCTGGAAGTCTGACACACGCCTGAAATTTTCAAAGTATGAAAATAATGCATTTTCATCCAAAATTCGACTTTCCGCCCGTGCCCCGCAAACTTTACCCACAGTTAGGTCACTGTCCTGGGGTACCTCACAACATATTGACGCCCCCCTGGGGTGGAAGTAGGGGAAATGTGACATTTTTTCACAAAATCGAGATTTTCTCAAAATATTTCTAAGTCCCAAGGACACTTTCAGAAAATCTTCCCCAGGCTCCTGGAAGCGTCCTCGGTACGCCTCCAGCGGCTGCCCCCGCCTGGAAGTCTGACACACGCCTGGAATTTTCAAAGTATGAAAATAATGCATTTTCATCCAAAATTCGACTTTCCGCCCGTGCCCCGCAAACTTTACCCACAGTTAGGTCACTGTCCTGGGGTACCTCACAACATATTGACGCCCCCCTGTGGTGGAAGTAGGGGAAATGTGACATTTTTCACAAAATCGAGATTTTCTCAAAATATTTCTAAGTCCCAAGGACACTTTCATGAAATCTTCCCCAGGCTCCTGGAAGCGTCCCCGGTACGCCTCTGGCGGCTGCCCCCGCCTGGAAGTCCGACACACGCCTGAAATTTTCAAAGTATGAAAATACGCATTTTCATCCAAAAATTCAACTTTCCCCCCGTGCACCGCAAACTTCACCCGCATTTAGGTCACTGCCCTGGGGTGCTTTACAACATATTGACGCCCCCCTGTGGTGGAAGTAGGGGAAATGTGACATTTTTTCACAAAATCGAGATTTTCTCAAAATATTTCTAAGTCCCAAGGACACTTTCAGAAAATCTTCCCCAGGCTCCTGGAAGCGTCCCCGGTACGCCTCTGGCGGCTGCCCCCGCCTGGAAGTCCGACACACGCCTGAAATTTTCAAAGTATGAAAATACGCATTTTCATCCAAAAATTCAACTTTCCCCCCGTGCACCGCAAACTTTACCCGCATTTAGGTCACTGCCCTTGGGTGCTTTACAACATATTGACGCCCCCCCTGTGGTGGTAGTAGGGGAAATGTGACATTTTTCACAAAATCGAGATTTTCTAAAAATTGCACTAAGTCCCAAGGACTCTTCCAGAAAATCTTCCCCGGGCTCCTGGAAGCGTCCCAGGTACACCTCCGGCGGCTGCCCCCGCCTGGAAGTCTGACACACGCCTGAAATTTTTAAAGTATGAAAATACGCATTTTCATCCAAAAATTCAACTTTCCCCCCGTGCACCGCAAACTTCACCCGCATTTAGGTCACTGCCTTGGGGTGCCTTACAACATATTGACGCCCCCCTGTGGTGGTAGTAGGGGAAATGTGACATTTTTCACAAAATCGAGATTTTCTAAAAAATTGCACTAAGTCCCAAGCACTCTTCCAGAAAATCTCCCCCAGGCTCCTGGAAGCGTCCCCGGTACACCTCCGGCGGCTGCACCCGCCTGGAAGTCTGACACACGCCTGAAAATTTCAAAGTATGAAAATACGCATTTTCATCCAAAAATTCAACTTTCCGCCCGTGCCCCGCAAACTT
>NW_027508184.1:97500-102500 GCF_051348905.1 Ranitomeya variabilis | reverse complement strand
ACCCACCGCCGCCGCTCTCGCCGATGCCCACCGCGGAGGCCGCCCTTCGGACGCTGGGGTGCGGCGCGGGCCTCCGCGGACGAGCTGCGCATCTGAAAGTCAAAGGGCCGCCCTCGGAGAAGATCGTTGTGCTGCCCCGCGCGGGGAGCGATTCGGACGGCGGGCCCCCACGCCGAGGTGGGTGGGCGCCCCTCCGTTCGCCCGTGCGGGTCGTCGGACCGCTGCCGTACCACGGTTCGGGTCAAACTCCCCACAGCTCGGCCGCCTCCGTCCGTAGACGGGAGGGCGACCGCCGGCGTGCGCGCCCAAGGACGAGTGCCTGAAACCCGGGGGGGGGTAACAGAGGAAGGAGACCGCCCGCCGTAAACCGACGCGGGCTCCAAAGCCCGGGCCGAGCGAGCGGCACCACCTCCCCACCCGGGAGCGCTGAGCCAGATCGATCGGAAGAAAGGGCAGGGGCTCGGGTGGAACCCCTGCCTCCGTTCTTCCCCTCGGGGGAGACGGGGAAGAAACGTGCCCCTGGAGTCCTGGAAGCGAGTGTCCGGCGCGCTCCGGGCGCCCTCGAGACGGAAGCCGGGTCGCGGTGCGATTCTCTCATAGGTCTCCCCGTTGGCGCGGAAGCGGGAGACATCCGACACAGAGAAACGCCGAGCCCGCTCCGAGGGGACAAAGTCAGAAGGAGCGATCCGCCCTCCCAGAGCCCTCCTGCGGACGAGGACTCTGGATCTGCCCCCCTTCTGACGACCGTCGCCCTCAGAGGACAGGAACCCACGTGGGGAGGGTCCGTTCGGGCTCGGGCGACCCAGGAAACGCGTCTCGGACTCGGGACGGACAACCGGCAAAAGTCCCCCTGGAGCCGCGGAAGCCTGGTCTCGGCGCGAGTGCGAACTTCCATGCAAAAGGGGGGTACTCGCCAAACCGCCTACCCGAGTCGAGGAACCACGAAAACAACGGATTTTGGTCGGGGCCGAGAGGTACCTCTCTCTCCTATATCCTGCAGCTGGTGTGCAAAACTGGGTATTTGCATGGTGAGACACCGACCCCCACTTTAAGGGAACAAAGTCAAAAAGTGTCCGACCTCCTGGAGCCGTGCGGCGGATCCGGCGGCCAGAAATTTCCTCATTCCGGTTCTATTTTTTTTTTTTTCGAATTTGCGAAATTTGGAGGCCAGGCGGCGTAGCTGGGACCTGGACTAGCTCGAAACACCCTGAACCGGTGAGCGGAATCGATTTCCCAAAGTTCTACGGCTCCCGGAAGCCAAAAACAGCTCGCCGGAAAATTTCAAAGTCCCAAGGACTCTTTCTTGAAAATCAATCCGGGGGCCATGGAAGTGTCCTCGGTACAACCTCAGAGCTTTCCCCCGCCTGGAAGTCTGACAGCGGTCTGACGTTTTTCAAAGTTTTGAGCTCTCTGTTTGTTCTCAAAGTCACAAAATCGCTTTTTTTCAGTTTTCCACCCAGCAGACCCAAACTTCACCCCCACTTAGGTCACTGTCTAGGGGCGCCTTACGACATATTGACGCCCCTTTAGGGTGGAAGTAGGGGAAATGGGTGATTTTTACACAAAATCGGAAATTTCTCAAAATTTTTCTAAGTGTCAAGGACTCTTCCAGAAAATCTCCCCCAGGCTCCTGGAAGCGTCCCCGGTACACCTCTGGCGGCTGCCCCCGCCTGGAAGTCCGACACACGCCTGAAATTTTCAAAGTATGAAAATACGCATTTTCATCCAAAAATTCAACTTTCCCCCCGTGCACCGCAAACTTCACCCCCACTTAGGTCACTGCCTTGGGGTGCCTTACAACATATTGACGCCCCCCTGGGGTGGAAGTAGGGGAAATGTGACATTTTTCACAAAATCGAGATTTTCTCAAAATTTTTCTAAGTGTCAAGGACTCTTCCAGAAAATCTCCCCCAGGCTCCTGGAAGCGTCCCCGGTACACCTCTGGCGGCTGCCCCCGCCTGGAAGTCCGACACACGCCTGAAATTTTCAAAGTATGAAAATACGCATTTTCATCCAAAAATTCAACTTTCCCCCCGTGCACCGCAAACTTCACCCCCACTTAGGTCACTGCCTTGGGGTGCCTTACAACATATTGACGCCCCCCTGGGGTGGAAGTAGGGGAAATGTGACATTTTTCACAAAATCGAGATTTTCTCAAAATTTTTCTAAGTGTCAAGGACTCTTCCAGAAAATCTCCCCCAGGCTCCTGGAAGCGTCCCCGGTACACCTCTGGCGGCTGCCCCCGCCTGGAAGTCCGACACACGCCTGAAATTTTCAAAGTATGAAAATACGCATTTTCATCCAAAAATTCAACTTTCCCCCCGTGCACCGCAAACTTCACCCCCACTTAGGTCACTGCCTTGGGGTGCCTTACAACATATTGACGCCCCCCTGGGGTGGAAGTAGGGGAAATGTGACATTTTTCACAAAATCGAGATTTTCTCAAAATTTTTCTAAGTGTCAAGGACTCTTCCAGAAAATCTCCCCCAGGCTCCTGGAAGCGTCCCCGGTACACCTCTGGCGGCTGCCCCCGCCTGGAAGTCCGACACACGCCTGAAATTTTCAAAGTATGAAAATACGCATTTTCATCCAAAAATTCAACTTTCCCCCCGTGCACCGCAAACTTCACCCCCACTTAGGTCACTGCCTTGGGGTGCCTTACAACATATTGACGCCCCCCTGGGGTGGAAGTAGGGGAAATGTGACATTTTTTCACAAAATCGAGATTTTCTCAAAATATTTCTAAGTCCCAAGGACACTTTCAGAAAATCTTCCCCAGGCTCCTGGAAGCGTCCCCGGTACGCCTCCGGCGGCTGCCCCCGCCTGGAAGTCTGACACACGCCTGAAATTTTCAAAGTATGAAAATACGCATTTTCATCCAAAAATTCGACTTTCCGCCCGTGCACCGCAAAATTCACCCTCATTTAGGTCACTGCCCTGGGGTGCTTTACAACATATTGACGCCCCCCTGGGGTGGAAGTAGGGGAAATGTGACATTTTTCACAAAATCGGAAATTTCTCAAAATTTTTCTAAGTCCCAAGGACACTTTCAGAAAATCTTCCCCAGGCTCCTGGAAGCGTCCTCGGTACGCCTCCGGCGGCTGCCCCCGCCTGGAAGTCTGACACACGCCTGAAATTTTCAAAGTATGAAAATAATGCATTTTCATCCAAAATTCGACTTTCCGCCCGTGCCCCGCAAACTTTACCCACAGTTAGGTCACTGTCCTGGGGTACCTCACAACATATTGACGCCCCCCTGGGGTGGAAGTAGGGGAAATGTGACATTTTTTCACAAAATCGAGATTTTCTCAAAATATTTCTAAGTCCCAAGGACACTTTCAGAAAATCTTCCCCAGGCTCCTGGAAGCGTCCTCGGTACGCCTCCAGCGGCTGCCCCCGCCTGGAAGTCTGACACACGCCTGGAATTTTCAAAGTATGAAAATAATGCATTTTCATCCAAAATTCGACTTTCCGCCCGTGCCCCGCAAACTTTACCCACAGTTAGGTCACTGTCCTGGGGTACCTCACAACATATTGACGCCCCCCTGTGGTGGAAGTAGGGGAAATGTGACATTTTTCACAAAATCGAGATTTTCTCAAAATATTTCTAAGTCCCAAGGACACTTTCATGAAATCTTCCCCAGGCTCCTGGAAGCGTCCCCGGTACGCCTCTGGCGGCTGCCCCCGCCTGGAAGTCCGACACACGCCTGAAATTTTCAAAGTATGAAAATACGCATTTTCATCCAAAAATTCAACTTTCCCCCCGTGCACCGCAAACTTCACCCGCATTTAGGTCACTGCCCTGGGGTGCTTTACAACATATTGACGCCCCCCTGTGGTGGAAGTAGGGGAAATGTGACATTTTTTCACAAAATCGAGATTTTCTCAAAATATTTCTAAGTCCCAAGGACACTTTCAGAAAATCTTCCCCAGGCTCCTGGAAGCGTCCCCGGTACGCCTCTGGCGGCTGCCCCCGCCTGGAAGTCCGACACACGCCTGAAATTTTCAAAGTATGAAAATACGCATTTTCATCCAAAAATTCAACTTTCCCCCCGTGCACCGCAAACTTTACCCGCATTTAGGTCACTGCCCTTGGGTGCTTTACAACATATTGACGCCCCCCCTGTGGTGGTAGTAGGGGAAATGTGACATTTTTCACAAAATCGAGATTTTCTAAAAATTGCACTAAGTCCCAAGGACTCTTCCAGAAAATCTTCCCCGGGCTCCTGGAAGCGTCCCAGGTACACCTCCGGCGGCTGCCCCCGCCTGGAAGTCTGACACACGCCTGAAATTTTTAAAGTATGAAAATACGCATTTTCATCCAAAAATTCAACTTTCCCCCCGTGCACCGCAAACTTCACCCGCATTTAGGTCACTGCCTTGGGGTGCCTTACAACATATTGACGCCCCCCTGTGGTGGTAGTAGGGGAAATGTGACATTTTTCACAAAATCGAGATTTTCTAAAAAATTGCACTAAGTCCCAAGCACTCTTCCAGAAAATCTCCCCCAGGCTCCTGGAAGCGTCCCCGGTACACCTCCGGCGGCTGCACCCGCCTGGAAGTCTGACACACGCCTGAAAATTTCAAAGTATGAAAATACGCATTTTCATCCAAAAATTCAACTTTCCGCCCGTGCCCCGCAAACTTTACCCACAGTTAGGTCACTGTCCTGGGTTACCTCACAACATATTGACGCCCCCCTGTGGTGGAAGTAGGGGAAATGTGACATTTTTCACAAAATCGAGATTTTCTCAAAATATTTCTAAGTCCCAAGGACACTTTCAGAAAATCTTCCCCAGGCTCCTGGAAGCGTCCTCGGTACGCCTCCAGCGGCTGCCCCCGCCTGGAAGTCTGACACACGCCTGAAATTTTCAAAGTATGAAAATACGCATTTTCATCCAAAAATTCAACTTTCCCCCCGTGCACCGCAAACTTCACCCGCATTTAGGTCACTGCCCTGGGGTGCTTTACAACATATTGACGCCCCCCTGGGGTGGAAG
>NW_027508184.1:85000-87500 GCF_051348905.1 Ranitomeya variabilis | reverse complement strand
GAAGGAGCGATCCGCCCTCCCAGAGCCCTCCTGCGGACGAGGACTCTGGATCTGCCCCCCTTCTGACGACCGTCGCCCTCAGAGGACAGGAACCCACGTGGGGAGGGTCCGTTCGGGCTCGGGCGACCCAGGAAACGCGTCTCGGACTCGGGACGGACAACCGGCAAAAGTCCCCCTGGAGCCGCGGAAGCCTGGTCTCGGCGCGAGTGCGAACTTCCATGCAAAAGGGGGGTACTCGCCAAACCGCCTACCCGAGTCGAGGAACCACGAAAACAACGGATTTTGGTCGGGGCCGAGAGGTACCTCTCTCTCCTATATCCTGCAGCTGGTGTGCAAAACTGGGTATTTGCATGGTGAGACACCGACCCCCACTTTAAGGGAACAAAGTCAAAAAGTGTCCGACCTCCTGGAGCCGTGCGGCGGATCCGGCGGCCAGAAATTTCCTCATTCCGGTTCTATTTTTTTTTTTTTCGAATTTGCGAAATTTGGAGGCCAGGCGGCGTAGCTGGGACCTGGACTAGCTCGAAACACCCTGAACCGGTGAGCGGAATCGATTTCCCAAAGTTCTACGGCTCCCGGAAGCCAAAAACAGCTCGCCGGAAAATTTCAAAGTCCCAAGGACTCTTTCTTGAAAATCAATCCGGGGGCCATGGAAGTGTCCTCGGTACAACCTCAGAGCTTTCCCCCGCCTGGAAGTCTGACAGCGGTCTGACGTTTTTCAAAGTTTTGAGCTCTCTGTTTGTTCTCAAAGTCACAAAATCGCTTTTTTTCAGTTTTCCACCCAGCAGACCCAAACTTCACCCCCACTTAGGTCACTGTCTAGGGGCGCCTTACGACATATTGACGCCCCTTTAGGGTGGAAGTAGGGGAAATGGGTGATTTTTACACAAAATCGGAAATTTCTCAAAATTTTTCTAAGTGTCAAGGACTCTTCCAGAAAATCTCCCCCAGGCTCCTGGAAGCGTCCCCGGTACACCTCTGGCGGCTGCCCCCGCCTGGAAGTCCGACACACGCCTGAAATTTTCAAAGTATGAAAATACGCATTTTCATCCAAAAATTCAACTTTCCCCCCGTGCACCGCAAACTTCACCCCCACTTAGGTCACTGCCTTGGGGTGCCTTACAACATATTGACGCCCCCCTGGGGTGGAAGTAGGGGAAATGTGACATTTTTCACAAAATCGAGATTTTCTCAAAATTTTTCTAAGTGTCAAGGACTCTTCCAGAAAATCTCCCCCAGGCTCCTGGAAGCGTCCCCGGTACACCTCTGGCGGCTGCCCCCGCCTGGAAGTCCGACACACGCCTGAAATTTTCAAAGTATGAAAATACGCATTTTCATCCAAAAATTCAACTTTCCCCCCGTGCACCGCAAACTTCACCCCCACTTAGGTCACTGCCTTGGGGTGCCTTACAACATATTGACGCCCCCCTGGGGTGGAAGTAGGGGAAATGTGACATTTTTCACAAAATCGAGATTTTCTCAAAATTTTTCTAAGTGTCAAGGACTCTTCCAGAAAATCTCCCCCAGGCTCCTGGAAGCGTCCCCGGTACACCTCTGGCGGCTGCCCCCGCCTGGAAGTCCGACACACGCCTGAAATTTTCAAAGTATGAAAATACGCATTTTCATCCAAAAATTCAACTTTCCCCCCGTGCACCGCAAACTTCACCCCCACTTAGGTCACTGCCTTGGGGTGCCTTACAACATATTGACGCCCCCCTGGGGTGGAAGTAGGGGAAATGTGACATTTTTCACAAAATCGAGATTTTCTCAAAATTTTTCTAAGTGTCAAGGACTCTTCCAGAAAATCTCCCCCAGGCTCCTGGAAGCGTCCCCGGTACACCTCTGGCGGCTGCCCCCGCCTGGAAGTCCGACACACGCCTGAAATTTTCAAAGTATGAAAATACGCATTTTCATCCAAAAATTCAACTTTCCCCCCGTGCACCGCAAACTTCACCCCCACTTAGGTCACTGCCTTGGGGTGCCTTACAACATATTGACGCCCCCCTGGGGTGGAAGTAGGGGAAATGTGACATTTTTTCACAAAATCGAGATTTTCTCAAAATATTTCTAAGTCCCAAGGACACTTTCAGAAAATCTTCCCCAGGCTCCTGGAAGCGTCCCCGGTACGCCTCCGGCGGCTGCCCCCGCCTGGAAGTCTGACACACGCCTGAAATTTTCAAAGTATGAAAATACGCATTTTCATCCAAAAATTCGACTTTCCGCCCGTGCACCGCAAAATTCACCCTCATTTAGGTCACTGCCCTGGGGTGCTTTACAACATATTGACGCCCCCCTGGGGTGGAAGTAGGGGAAATGTGACATTTTTCACAAAATCGGAAATTTCTCAAAATTTTTCTAAGTCCCAAGGACACTTTCAGAAAATCTTCCCCAGGCTCCTGGAAGCGTCCTCGGTACGCCTCCGGCGGCTGCCCCCGCCTGGAAGTCTGACACACGCCTGAAATTTTCAAAGTATGAAAATAATGCATTTTCATCCAAAATT
>NW_027508184.1:57500-60000 GCF_051348905.1 Ranitomeya variabilis | reverse complement strand
GTCAAAAAGTGTCCGACCTCCTGGAGCCGTGCGGCGGATCCGGCGGCCAGAAATTTCCTCATTCCGGTTCTATTTTTTTTTTTTTCGAATTTGCGAAATTTGGAGGCCAGGCGGCGTAGCTGGGACCTGGACTAGCTCGAAACACCCTGAACCGGTGAGCGGAATCGATTTCCCAAAGTTCTACGGCTCCCGGAAGCCAAAAACAGCTCGCCGGAAAATTTCAAAGTCCCAAGGACTCTTTCTTGAAAATCAATCCGGGGGCCATGGAAGTGTCCTCGGTACAACCTCAGAGCTTTCCCCCGCCTGGAAGTCTGACAGCGGTCTGACGTTTTTCAAAGTTTTGAGCTCTCTGTTTGTTCTCAAAGTCACAAAATCGCTTTTTTTCAGTTTTCCACCCAGCAGACCCAAACTTCACCCCCACTTAGGTCACTGTCTAGGGGCGCCTTACGACATATTGACGCCCCTTTAGGGTGGAAGTAGGGGAAATGGGTGATTTTTACACAAAATCGGAAATTTCTCAAAATTTTTCTAAGTGTCAAGGACTCTTCCAGAAAATCTCCCCCAGGCTCCTGGAAGCGTCCCCGGTACACCTCTGGCGGCTGCCCCCGCCTGGAAGTCCGACACACGCCTGAAATTTTCAAAGTATGAAAATACGCATTTTCATCCAAAAATTCAACTTTCCCCCCGTGCACCGCAAACTTCACCCCCACTTAGGTCACTGCCTTGGGGTGCCTTACAACATATTGACGCCCCCCTGGGGTGGAAGTAGGGGAAATGTGACATTTTTCACAAAATCGAGATTTTCTCAAAATTTTTCTAAGTGTCAAGGACTCTTCCAGAAAATCTCCCCCAGGCTCCTGGAAGCGTCCCCGGTACACCTCTGGCGGCTGCCCCCGCCTGGAAGTCCGACACACGCCTGAAATTTTCAAAGTATGAAAATACGCATTTTCATCCAAAAATTCAACTTTCCCCCCGTGCACCGCAAACTTCACCCCCACTTAGGTCACTGCCTTGGGGTGCCTTACAACATATTGACGCCCCCCTGGGGTGGAAGTAGGGGAAATGTGACATTTTTCACAAAATCGAGATTTTCTCAAAATTTTTCTAAGTGTCAAGGACTCTTCCAGAAAATCTCCCCCAGGCTCCTGGAAGCGTCCCCGGTACACCTCTGGCGGCTGCCCCCGCCTGGAAGTCCGACACACGCCTGAAATTTTCAAAGTATGAAAATACGCATTTTCATCCAAAAATTCAACTTTCCCCCCGTGCACCGCAAACTTCACCCCCACTTAGGTCACTGCCTTGGGGTGCCTTACAACATATTGACGCCCCCCTGGGGTGGAAGTAGGGGAAATGTGACATTTTTTCACAAAATCGAGATTTTCTCAAAATATTTCTAAGTCCCAAGGACACTTTCAGAAAATCTTCCCCAGGCTCCTGGAAGCGTCCCCGGTACGCCTCCGGCGGCTGCCCCCGCCTGGAAGTCTGACACACGCCTGAAATTTTCAAAGTATGAAAATACGCATTTTCATCCAAAAATTCGACTTTCCGCCCGTGCACCGCAAAATTCACCCTCATTTAGGTCACTGCCCTGGGGTGCTTTACAACATATTGACGCCCCCCTGGGGTGGAAGTAGGGGAAATGTGACATTTTTCACAAAATCGGAAATTTCTCAAAATTTTTCTAAGTCCCAAGGACACTTTCAGAAAATCTTCCCCAGGCTCCTGGAAGCGTCCTCGGTACGCCTCCGGCGGCTGCCCCCGCCTGGAAGTCTGACACACGCCTGAAATTTTCAAAGTATGAAAATAATGCATTTTCATCCAAAATTCGACTTTCCGCCCGTGCCCCGCAAACTTTACCCACAGTTAGGTCACTGTCCTGGGGTACCTCACAACATATTGACGCCCCCCTGGGGTGGAAGTAGGGGAAATGTGACATTTTTTCACAAAATCGAGATTTTCTCAAAATATTTCTAAGTCCCAAGGACACTTTCAGAAAATCTTCCCCAGGCTCCTGGAAGCGTCCTCGGTACGCCTCCAGCGGCTGCCCCCGCCTGGAAGTCTGACACACGCCTGGAATTTTCAAAGTATGAAAATAATGCATTTTCATCCAAAATTCGACTTTCCGCCCGTGCCCCGCAAACTTTACCCACAGTTAGGTCACTGTCCTGGGGTACCTCACAACATATTGACGCCCCCCTGTGGTGGAAGTAGGGGAAATGTGACATTTTTCACAAAATCGAGATTTTCTCAAAATATTTCTAAGTCCCAAGGACACTTTCATGAAATCTTCCCCAGGCTCCTGGAAGCGTCCCCGGTACGCCTCTGGCGGCTGCCCCCGCCTGGAAGTCCGACACACGCCTGAAATTTTCAAAGTATGAAAATACGCATTTTCATCCAAAAATTCAACTTTCCCCCCGTGCACCGCAAACTTCACCCGCATTTAGGTCACTGCCCTGGGGTGCTTTACAACATATTGACGCCCCCCTGTGGTGGAAGTAGG
>NW_027508184.1:42500-45000 GCF_051348905.1 Ranitomeya variabilis | reverse complement strand
GCGGAATCGATTTCCCAAAGTTCTACGGCTCCCGGAAGCCAAAAACAGCTCGCCGGAAAATTTCAAAGTCCCAAGGACTCTTTCTTGAAAATCAATCCGGGGGCCATGGAAGTGTCCTCGGTACAACCTCAGAGCTTTCCCCCGCCTGGAAGTCTGACAGCGGTCTGACGTTTTTCAAAGTTTTGAGCTCTCTGTTTGTTCTCAAAGTCACAAAATCGCTTTTTTTCAGTTTTCCACCCAGCAGACCCAAACTTCACCCCCACTTAGGTCACTGTCTAGGGGCGCCTTACGACATATTGACGCCCCTTTAGGGTGGAAGTAGGGGAAATGGGTGATTTTTACACAAAATCGGAAATTTCTCAAAATTTTTCTAAGTGTCAAGGACTCTTCCAGAAAATCTCCCCCAGGCTCCTGGAAGCGTCCCCGGTACACCTCTGGCGGCTGCCCCCGCCTGGAAGTCCGACACACGCCTGAAATTTTCAAAGTATGAAAATACGCATTTTCATCCAAAAATTCAACTTTCCCCCCGTGCACCGCAAACTTCACCCCCACTTAGGTCACTGCCTTGGGGTGCCTTACAACATATTGACGCCCCCCTGGGGTGGAAGTAGGGGAAATGTGACATTTTTCACAAAATCGAGATTTTCTCAAAATTTTTCTAAGTGTCAAGGACTCTTCCAGAAAATCTCCCCCAGGCTCCTGGAAGCGTCCCCGGTACACCTCTGGCGGCTGCCCCCGCCTGGAAGTCCGACACACGCCTGAAATTTTCAAAGTATGAAAATACGCATTTTCATCCAAAAATTCAACTTTCCCCCCGTGCACCGCAAACTTCACCCCCACTTAGGTCACTGCCTTGGGGTGCCTTACAACATATTGACGCCCCCCTGGGGTGGAAGTAGGGGAAATGTGACATTTTTCACAAAATCGAGATTTTCTCAAAATTTTTCTAAGTGTCAAGGACTCTTCCAGAAAATCTCCCCCAGGCTCCTGGAAGCGTCCCCGGTACACCTCTGGCGGCTGCCCCCGCCTGGAAGTCCGACACACGCCTGAAATTTTCAAAGTATGAAAATACGCATTTTCATCCAAAAATTCAACTTTCCCCCCGTGCACCGCAAACTTCACCCCCACTTAGGTCACTGCCTTGGGGTGCCTTACAACATATTGACGCCCCCCTGGGGTGGAAGTAGGGGAAATGTGACATTTTTTCACAAAATCGAGATTTTCTCAAAATATTTCTAAGTCCCAAGGACACTTTCAGAAAATCTTCCCCAGGCTCCTGGAAGCGTCCCCGGTACGCCTCCGGCGGCTGCCCCCGCCTGGAAGTCTGACACACGCCTGAAATTTTCAAAGTATGAAAATACGCATTTTCATCCAAAAATTCGACTTTCCGCCCGTGCACCGCAAAATTCACCCTCATTTAGGTCACTGCCCTGGGGTGCTTTACAACATATTGACGCCCCCCTGGGGTGGAAGTAGGGGAAATGTGACATTTTTCACAAAATCGGAAATTTCTCAAAATTTTTCTAAGTCCCAAGGACACTTTCAGAAAATCTTCCCCAGGCTCCTGGAAGCGTCCTCGGTACGCCTCCGGCGGCTGCCCCCGCCTGGAAGTCTGACACACGCCTGAAATTTTCAAAGTATGAAAATAATGCATTTTCATCCAAAATTCGACTTTCCGCCCGTGCCCCGCAAACTTTACCCACAGTTAGGTCACTGTCCTGGGGTACCTCACAACATATTGACGCCCCCCTGGGGTGGAAGTAGGGGAAATGTGACATTTTTTCACAAAATCGAGATTTTCTCAAAATATTTCTAAGTCCCAAGGACACTTTCAGAAAATCTTCCCCAGGCTCCTGGAAGCGTCCTCGGTACGCCTCCAGCGGCTGCCCCCGCCTGGAAGTCTGACACACGCCTGGAATTTTCAAAGTATGAAAATAATGCATTTTCATCCAAAATTCGACTTTCCGCCCGTGCCCCGCAAACTTTACCCACAGTTAGGTCACTGTCCTGGGGTACCTCACAACATATTGACGCCCCCCTGTGGTGGAAGTAGGGGAAATGTGACATTTTTCACAAAATCGAGATTTTCTCAAAATATTTCTAAGTCCCAAGGACACTTTCATGAAATCTTCCCCAGGCTCCTGGAAGCGTCCCCGGTACGCCTCTGGCGGCTGCCCCCGCCTGGAAGTCCGACACACGCCTGAAATTTTCAAAGTATGAAAATACGCATTTTCATCCAAAAATTCAACTTTCCCCCCGTGCACCGCAAACTTCACCCGCATTTAGGTCACTGCCCTGGGGTGCTTTACAACATATTGACGCCCCCCTGTGGTGGAAGTAGGGGAAATGTGACATTTTTTCACAAAATCGAGATTTTCTCAAAATATTTCTAAGTCCCAAGGACACTTTCAGAAAATCTTCCCCAGGCTCCTGGAAGCGTCCCCGGTACGCCTCTGGCGGCTGCCCCCGCCTGGAAGTCCGACACACGCCTGAAATTTTC
>NW_027508184.1:27500-30000 GCF_051348905.1 Ranitomeya variabilis | reverse complement strand
AGCGGTCTGACGTTTTTCAAAGTTTTGAGCTCTCTGTTTGTTCTCAAAGTCACAAAATCGCTTTTTTTCAGTTTTCCACCCAGCAGACCCAAACTTCACCCCCACTTAGGTCACTGTCTAGGGGCGCCTTACGACATATTGACGCCCCTTTAGGGTGGAAGTAGGGGAAATGGGTGATTTTTACACAAAATCGGAAATTTCTCAAAATTTTTCTAAGTGTCAAGGACTCTTCCAGAAAATCTCCCCCAGGCTCCTGGAAGCGTCCCCGGTACACCTCTGGCGGCTGCCCCCGCCTGGAAGTCCGACACACGCCTGAAATTTTCAAAGTATGAAAATACGCATTTTCATCCAAAAATTCAACTTTCCCCCCGTGCACCGCAAACTTCACCCCCACTTAGGTCACTGCCTTGGGGTGCCTTACAACATATTGACGCCCCCCTGGGGTGGAAGTAGGGGAAATGTGACATTTTTCACAAAATCGAGATTTTCTCAAAATTTTTCTAAGTGTCAAGGACTCTTCCAGAAAATCTCCCCCAGGCTCCTGGAAGCGTCCCCGGTACACCTCTGGCGGCTGCCCCCGCCTGGAAGTCCGACACACGCCTGAAATTTTCAAAGTATGAAAATACGCATTTTCATCCAAAAATTCAACTTTCCCCCCGTGCACCGCAAACTTCACCCCCACTTAGGTCACTGCCTTGGGGTGCCTTACAACATATTGACGCCCCCCTGGGGTGGAAGTAGGGGAAATGTGACATTTTTCACAAAATCGAGATTTTCTCAAAATTTTTCTAAGTGTCAAGGACTCTTCCAGAAAATCTCCCCCAGGCTCCTGGAAGCGTCCCCGGTACACCTCTGGCGGCTGCCCCCGCCTGGAAGTCCGACACACGCCTGAAATTTTCAAAGTATGAAAATACGCATTTTCATCCAAAAATTCAACTTTCCCCCCGTGCACCGCAAACTTCACCCCCACTTAGGTCACTGCCTTGGGGTGCCTTACAACATATTGACGCCCCCCTGGGGTGGAAGTAGGGGAAATGTGACATTTTTCACAAAATCGAGATTTTCTCAAAATTTTTCTAAGTGTCAAGGACTCTTCCAGAAAATCTCCCCCAGGCTCCTGGAAGCGTCCCCGGTACACCTCTGGCGGCTGCCCCCGCCTGGAAGTCCGACACACGCCTGAAATTTTCAAAGTATGAAAATACGCATTTTCATCCAAAAATTCAACTTTCCCCCCGTGCACCGCAAACTTCACCCCCACTTAGGTCACTGCCTTGGGGTGCCTTACAACATATTGACGCCCCCCTGGGGTGGAAGTAGGGGAAATGTGACATTTTTTCACAAAATCGAGATTTTCTCAAAATATTTCTAAGTCCCAAGGACACTTTCAGAAAATCTTCCCCAGGCTCCTGGAAGCGTCCCCGGTACGCCTCCGGCGGCTGCCCCCGCCTGGAAGTCTGACACACGCCTGAAATTTTCAAAGTATGAAAATACGCATTTTCATCCAAAAATTCGACTTTCCGCCCGTGCACCGCAAAATTCACCCTCATTTAGGTCACTGCCCTGGGGTGCTTTACAACATATTGACGCCCCCCTGGGGTGGAAGTAGGGGAAATGTGACATTTTTCACAAAATCGGAAATTTCTCAAAATTTTTCTAAGTCCCAAGGACACTTTCAGAAAATCTTCCCCAGGCTCCTGGAAGCGTCCTCGGTACGCCTCCGGCGGCTGCCCCCGCCTGGAAGTCTGACACACGCCTGAAATTTTCAAAGTATGAAAATAATGCATTTTCATCCAAAATTCGACTTTCCGCCCGTGCCCCGCAAACTTTACCCACAGTTAGGTCACTGTCCTGGGGTACCTCACAACATATTGACGCCCCCCTGGGGTGGAAGTAGGGGAAATGTGACATTTTTTCACAAAATCGAGATTTTCTCAAAATATTTCTAAGTCCCAAGGACACTTTCAGAAAATCTTCCCCAGGCTCCTGGAAGCGTCCTCGGTACGCCTCCAGCGGCTGCCCCCGCCTGGAAGTCTGACACACGCCTGGAATTTTCAAAGTATGAAAATAATGCATTTTCATCCAAAATTCGACTTTCCGCCCGTGCCCCGCAAACTTTACCCACAGTTAGGTCACTGTCCTGGGGTACCTCACAACATATTGACGCCCCCCTGTGGTGGAAGTAGGGGAAATGTGACATTTTTCACAAAATCGAGATTTTCTCAAAATATTTCTAAGTCCCAAGGACACTTTCATGAAATCTTCCCCAGGCTCCTGGAAGCGTCCCCGGTACGCCTCTGGCGGCTGCCCCCGCCTGGAAGTCCGACACACGCCTGAAATTTTCAAAGTATGAAAATACGCATTTTCATCCAAAAATTCAACTTTCCCCCCGTGCACCGCAAACTTCACCCGCATTTAGGTCACTGCCCTGGGGTGCTTTACAACATATTGACGCCCCCCTGTGGTGGAAGTAGGGGAAATGTGACATTTTTTCACAAAATCG
>NW_027508184.1:12500-17500 GCF_051348905.1 Ranitomeya variabilis | reverse complement strand
CGGCGCCGCCGTCTGGCTTAGACCTGCCTCCACCGCGGGGGGTCCTCGACCCACCGGCGGACGGGCGCGAGGAGTGGGAGAGGGGGGCTGGCCGTCGGGGTCCGCCGCGGCTCCGGCACAAGCCCCAGCGACCCGGAGGTCAAGCGCGGGGCATGGTCGGCCTGGCCGTGTCGGCGTCGCCCTCCGGCGTAGTCCCTTGTCCCGGGCTCTTGCCCGTAACCTCAAAGGTGACCGACCGAGCGGCGTCTCCCCCCGAAGCCGTGTCTCGACTGTTGAGAACAGACGAAGTCCGGTGCGGCAATACGCCGGGTACTCCCTTCGCCAAACTCGTGCCCCCCTTCGATTCGTCTTTCCTTCTCCATCCTCCCTTCTCGCTCCGGGGCGTCCGCTTGGTCTCTCTCTCTCGCTCTCCCTCTCGCTCTCGCGCTCCCTGCCGAGCCGCCTCGGAGGACGGCGGACGAGGGGAAGGCGACGGCGTTCGGCCGCGGGGCACACCGCACGGTGAGAACCCACTCGCCCGCCTCCCCGCACGTCTGTCATCCCCCCACTATCGTAGGGGCTCGGGAAAAGACTGGAAAACGCGGAGCTCGGCGGTGGCGTGGAAGCGCCACCCACCGCCGCCGCTCTCGCCGATGCCCACCGCGGAGGCCGCCCTTCGGACGCTGGGGTGCGGCGCGGGCCTCCGCGGACGAGCTGCGCATCTGGAAGTCAAAGGGCCGCCCTCGGAGAAGATCGTTGTGCTGCCCCGCGCGGGGAGCGATTCGGACGGCGGGCCCCCACGCCGAGGTGGGTGGGCGCCCCTCCGTTCGCCCGTGCGGGTCGTCGGACCGCTGCCGTACCACGGTTCGGGTCAAACTCCCCACAGCTCGGCCGCCTCCGTCCGTAGACGGGAGGGCGACCGCCGGCGTGCGCGCCCAAGGACGAGTGCCTGAAACCCGGGGGGGGGTAACAGAGGAAGGAGACCGCCCGCCGTAAACCGACGCGGGCTCCAAAGCCCGGGCCGAGCGAGCGGCACCACCTCCCCACCCGGGAGCGCTGAGCCAGATCGATCGGAAGAAAGGGCAGGGGCTCGGGTGGAACCCCTGCCTCCGTTCTTCCCCTCGGGGGAGACGGGGAAGAAACGTGCCCCTGGAGTCCTGGAAGCGAGTGTCCGGCGCGCTCCGGGCGCCCTCGAGACGGAAGCCGGGTCGCGGTGCGATTCTCTCATAGGTCTCCCCGTTGGCGCGGAAGCGGGAGACATCCGACACAGAGAAACGCCGAGCCCGCTCCGAGGGGACAAAGTCAGAAGGAGCGATCCGCCCTCCCAGAGCCCTCCTGCGGACGAGGACTCTGGATCTGCCCCCCTTCTGACGACCGTCGCCCTCAGAGGACAGGAACCCACGTGGGGAGGGTCCGTTCGGGCTCGGGCGACCCAGGAAACGCGTCTCGGACTCGGGACGGACAACCGGCAAAAGTCCCCCTGGAGCCGCGGAAGCCTGGTCTCGGCGCGAGTGCGAACTTCCATGCAAAAGGGGGGTACTCGCCAAACCGCCTACCCGAGTCGAGGAACCACGAAAACAACGGATTTTGGTCGGGGCCGAGAGGTACCTCTCTCTCCTATATCCTGCAGCTGGTGTGCAAAACTGGGTATTTGCATGGTGAGACACCGACCCCCACTTTAAGGGAACAAAGTCAAAAAGTGTCCGACCTCCTGGAGCCGTGCGGCGGATCCGGCGGCCAGAAATTTCCTCATTCCGGTTCTATTTTTTTTTTTTTCGAATTTGCGAAATTTGGAGGCCAGGCGGCGTAGCTGGGACCTGGACTAGCTCGAAACACCCTGAACCGGTGAGCGGAATCGATTTCCCAAAGTTCTACGGCTCCCGGAAGCCAAAAACAGCTCGCCGGAAAATTTCAAAGTCCCAAGGACTCTTTCTTGAAAATCAATCCGGGGGCCATGGAAGTGTCCTCGGTACAACCTCAGAGCTTTCCCCCGCCTGGAAGTCTGACAGCGGTCTGACGTTTTTCAAAGTTTTGAGCTCTCTGTTTGTTCTCAAAGTCACAAAATCGCTTTTTTTCAGTTTTCCACCCAGCAGACCCAAACTTCACCCCCACTTAGGTCACTGTCTAGGGGCGCCTTACGACATATTGACGCCCCTTTAGGGTGGAAGTAGGGGAAATGGGTGATTTTTACACAAAATCGGAAATTTCTCAAAATTTTTCTAAGTGTCAAGGACTCTTCCAGAAAATCTCCCCCAGGCTCCTGGAAGCGTCCCCGGTACACCTCTGGCGGCTGCCCCCGCCTGGAAGTCCGACACACGCCTGAAATTTTCAAAGTATGAAAATACGCATTTTCATCCAAAAATTCAACTTTCCCCCCGTGCACCGCAAACTTCACCCCCACTTAGGTCACTGCCTTGGGGTGCCTTACAACATATTGACGCCCCCCTGGGGTGGAAGTAGGGGAAATGTGACATTTTTCACAAAATCGAGATTTTCTCAAAATTTTTCTAAGTGTCAAGGACTCTTCCAGAAAATCTCCCCCAGGCTCCTGGAAGCGTCCCCGGTACACCTCTGGCGGCTGCCCCCGCCTGGAAGTCCGACACACGCCTGAAATTTTCAAAGTATGAAAATACGCATTTTCATCCAAAAATTCAACTTTCCCCCCGTGCACCGCAAACTTCACCCCCACTTAGGTCACTGCCTTGGGGTGCCTTACAACATATTGACGCCCCCCTGGGGTGGAAGTAGGGGAAATGTGACATTTTTCACAAAATCGAGATTTTCTCAAAATTTTTCTAAGTGTCAAGGACTCTTCCAGAAAATCTCCCCCAGGCTCCTGGAAGCGTCCCCGGTACACCTCTGGCGGCTGCCCCCGCCTGGAAGTCCGACACACGCCTGAAATTTTCAAAGTATGAAAATACGCATTTTCATCCAAAAATTCAACTTTCCCCCCGTGCACCGCAAACTTCACCCCCACTTAGGTCACTGCCTTGGGGTGCCTTACAACATATTGACGCCCCCCTGGGGTGGAAGTAGGGGAAATGTGACATTTTTCACAAAATCGAGATTTTCTCAAAATTTTTCTAAGTGTCAAGGACTCTTCCAGAAAATCTCCCCCAGGCTCCTGGAAGCGTCCCCGGTACACCTCTGGCGGCTGCCCCCGCCTGGAAGTCCGACACACGCCTGAAATTTTCAAAGTATGAAAATACGCATTTTCATCCAAAAATTCAACTTTCCCCCCGTGCACCGCAAACTTCACCCCCACTTAGGTCACTGCCTTGGGGTGCCTTACAACATATTGACGCCCCCCTGGGGTGGAAGTAGGGGAAATGTGACATTTTTTCACAAAATCGAGATTTTCTCAAAATATTTCTAAGTCCCAAGGACACTTTCAGAAAATCTTCCCCAGGCTCCTGGAAGCGTCCCCGGTACGCCTCCGGCGGCTGCCCCCGCCTGGAAGTCTGACACACGCCTGAAATTTTCAAAGTATGAAAATACGCATTTTCATCCAAAAATTCGACTTTCCGCCCGTGCACCGCAAAATTCACCCTCATTTAGGTCACTGCCCTGGGGTGCTTTACAACATATTGACGCCCCCCTGGGGTGGAAGTAGGGGAAATGTGACATTTTTCACAAAATCGGAAATTTCTCAAAATTTTTCTAAGTCCCAAGGACACTTTCAGAAAATCTTCCCCAGGCTCCTGGAAGCGTCCTCGGTACGCCTCCGGCGGCTGCCCCCGCCTGGAAGTCTGACACACGCCTGAAATTTTCAAAGTATGAAAATAATGCATTTTCATCCAAAATTCGACTTTCCGCCCGTGCCCCGCAAACTTTACCCACAGTTAGGTCACTGTCCTGGGGTACCTCACAACATATTGACGCCCCCCTGGGGTGGAAGTAGGGGAAATGTGACATTTTTTCACAAAATCGAGATTTTCTCAAAATATTTCTAAGTCCCAAGGACACTTTCAGAAAATCTTCCCCAGGCTCCTGGAAGCGTCCTCGGTACGCCTCCAGCGGCTGCCCCCGCCTGGAAGTCTGACACACGCCTGGAATTTTCAAAGTATGAAAATAATGCATTTTCATCCAAAATTCGACTTTCCGCCCGTGCCCCGCAAACTTTACCCACAGTTAGGTCACTGTCCTGGGGTACCTCACAACATATTGACGCCCCCCTGTGGTGGAAGTAGGGGAAATGTGACATTTTTCACAAAATCGAGATTTTCTCAAAATATTTCTAAGTCCCAAGGACACTTTCATGAAATCTTCCCCAGGCTCCTGGAAGCGTCCCCGGTACGCCTCTGGCGGCTGCCCCCGCCTGGAAGTCCGACACACGCCTGAAATTTTCAAAGTATGAAAATACGCATTTTCATCCAAAAATTCAACTTTCCCCCCGTGCACCGCAAACTTCACCCGCATTTAGGTCACTGCCCTGGGGTGCTTTACAACATATTGACGCCCCCCTGTGGTGGAAGTAGGGGAAATGTGACATTTTTTCACAAAATCGAGATTTTCTCAAAATATTTCTAAGTCCCAAGGACACTTTCAGAAAATCTTCCCCAGGCTCCTGGAAGCGTCCCCGGTACGCCTCTGGCGGCTGCCCCCGCCTGGAAGTCCGACACACGCCTGAAATTTTCAAAGTATGAAAATACGCATTTTCATCCAAAAATTCAACTTTCCCCCCGTGCACCGCAAACTTTACCCGCATTTAGGTCACTGCCCTTGGGTGCTTTACAACATATTGACGCCCCCCCTGTGGTGGTAGTAGGGGAAATGTGACATTTTTCACAAAATCGAGATTTTCTAAAAATTGCACTAAGTCCCAAGGACTCTTCCAGAAAATCTTCCCCGGGCTCCTGGAAGCGTCCCAGGTACACCTCCGGCGGCTGCCCCCGCCTGGAAGTCTGACACACGCCTGAAATTTTTAAAGTATGAAAATACGCATTTTCATCCAAAAATTCAACTTTCCCCCCGTGCACCGCAAACTTCACCCGCATTTAGGTCACTGCCTTGGGGTGCCT
>NW_027508184.1:0-2500 GCF_051348905.1 Ranitomeya variabilis | reverse complement strand
CGCCCGCCTCCCCGCACGTCTGTCATCCCCCCACTATCGTAGGGGCTCGGGAAAAGACTGGAAAACGCGGAGCTCGGCGGTGGCGTGGAAGCGCCACCCACCGCCGCCGCTCTCGCCGATGCCCACCGCGGAGGCCGCCCTTCGGACGCTGGGGTGCGGCGCGGGCCTCCGCGGACGAGCTGCGCATCTGAAAGTCAAAGGGCCGCCCTCGGAGAAGATCGTTGTGCTGCCCCGCGCGGGGAGCGATTCGGACGGCGGGCCCCCACGCCGAGGTGGGTGGGCGCCCCTCCGTTCGCCCGTGCGGGTCGTCGGACCGCTGCCGTACCACGGTTCGGGTCAAACTCCCCACAGCTCGGCCGCCTCCGTCCGTAGACGGGAGGGCGACCGCCGGCGTGCGCGCCCAAGGACGAGTGCCTGAAACCCGGGGGGGGGTAACAGAGGAAGGAGACCGCCCGCCGTAAACCGACGCGGGCTCCAAAGCCCGGGCCGAGCGAGCGGCACCACCTCCCCACCCGGGAGCGCTGAGCCAGATCGATCGGAAGAAAGGGCAGGGGCTCGGGTGGAACCCCTGCCTCCGTTCTTCCCCTCGGGGGAGACGGGGAAGAAACGTGCCCCTGGAGTCCTGGAAGCGAGTGTCCGGCGCGCTCCGGGCGCCCTCGAGACGGAAGCCGGGTCGCGGTGCGATTCTCTCATAGGTCTCCCCGTTGGCGCGGAAGCGGGAGACATCCGACACAGAGAAACGCCGAGCCCGCTCCGAGGGGACAAAGTCAGAAGGAGCGATCCGCCCTCCCAGAGCCCTCCTGCGGACGAGGACTCTGGATCTGCCCCCCTTCTGACGACCGTCGCCCTCAGAGGACAGGAACCCACGTGGGGAGGGTCCGTTCGGGCTCGGGCGACCCAGGAAACGCGTCTCGGACTCGGGACGGACAACCGGCAAAAGTCCCCCTGGAGCCGCGGAAGCCTGGTCTCGGCGCGAGTGCGAACTTCCATGCAAAAGGGGGGTACTCGCCAAACCGCCTACCCGAGTCGAGGAACCACGAAAACAACGGATTTTGGTCGGGGCCGAGAGGTACCTCTCTCTCCTATATCCTGCAGCTGGTGTGCAAAACTGGGTATTTGCATGGTGAGACACCGACCCCCACTTTAAGGGAACAAAGTCAAAAAGTGTCCGACCTCCTGGAGCCGTGCGGCGGATCCGGCGGCCAGAAATTTCCTCATTCCGGTTCTATTTTTTTTTTTTTCGAATTTGCGAAATTTGGAGGCCAGGCGGCGTAGCTGGGACCTGGACTAGCTCGAAACACCCTGAACCGGTGAGCGGAATCGATTTCCCAAAGTTCTACGGCTCCCGGAAGCCAAAAAACAGCTCGCCGGAAAATTTCAAAGTCCCAAGGACTCTTTCTTGAAAATCAATCCGGGGGCCATGGAAGTGTCCTCGGTACAACCTCAGAGCTTTCCCCCGCCTGGAAGTCTGACAGCGGTCTGACGTTTTTCAAAGTTTTGAGCTCTCTGTTTGTTCTCAAAGTCACAAAATCGCTTTTTTTTTCAGTTTTCCACCCAGCAGACCCAAACTTCACCCCCACTTAGGTCACTGTCTAGGGGCGCCTTACGACATATTGACGCCCCTTTAGGGGTGGAAGTAGGGGAAATGGGTGATTTTTACACAAAATCGGAAATTTCTCAAAATTTTTCTAAGTGTCAAGGACTCTTCCAGAAAATCTCCCCCAGGCTCCTGGAAGCGTCCCCGGTACACCTCTGGCGGCTGCCCCCGCCTGGAAGTCCGACACACGCCTGAAATTTTCAAAGTATGAAATACGCATTTTCATCCAAAAATTCAACTTTCCCCCCGTGCACCGCAAACTTCACCCCCACTTAGGTCACTGCCTTGGGGTGCCTTACAACATATTGACGCCCCCCTGGGGTGGAAGTAGGGGAAATGTGACATTTTTCACAAAATCGAGATTTTCTCAAAATTTTTCTAAGTGTCAAGGACTCTTCCAGAAAATCTCCCCCAGGCTCCTGGAAGCGTCCCCGGTACACCTCTGGCGGCTGCCCCCGCCTGGAAGTCCGACACACGCCTGAAATTTTCAAAGTATGAAAATACGCATTTTCATCCAAAAATTCAACTTTCCCCCCGTGCACCAACTTCACCCCCACTTAGGTCACTGCCTTGGGGTGCCTTACAACATATTGACGCCCCCCTGGGGTGGAAGTAGGGGAAATGTGACATTTTTCACAAAATCGAGATTTTCTCAAAATTTTTCTAAGTGTCAAGGACTCTTCCAGAAAATCTCCCCCAGGCTCCTGGAAGCGTCCCCGGTACACCTCTGGCGGCTGCCCCCGCCTGGAAGTCCGACACACGCCTGAAATTTTCAAAGTATGAAAATACGCATTTTCATCCAAAAATTCAACTTTCCCCCCGTGCACCGCAAACTTCACCCCCACTTAGGTCACTGCCTTGGGGTGCCTTACAACATATTGACGCCCCCCTGGGGTGGAAGTA